>NC_141481.1:9182500-9190000 GCF_009769465.1 Tauraco erythrolophus | reverse complement strand
TACAAGAGGCCTGACAAAGAGAAAAAACCTCATGAAAATTCCGCCCCACGTATTCCCATCTCCGATCCAATATGCACACACACTCCCCCAGCTGCTGAGGCTATTATTTTCCAATTTCAATTTGACACCCCAGCCTTTCATGCTAATTCTATTATTGTAGGAAGTTTATGTGATTTCATATCACTAGAAATCGGTAATGTATAATAACCCTTTGGGCAAGAAACTGAATCCCCGCAGCAGCCACCGGGAAAATAATTACTTTCATATCAAAACTCTGCAGGAGCTGGCCGGGTCCCGTAGCCTGCAGCTCCTAACCTCGGATGGGAGGGGTGGGCACCGGGAGGCTATAAATGAATAAATTTGTTAAGCAATAAACACACACGCGCACACACACACAAAGAGGGCTTAAAGGAAAAAAAAAAAAAAAGAAAAAGGAAAAAAAAAAAAAGAGAGGGAAGAGTCACACAGCCAGATCAGGCGGCAGGGAGTTTTAGAGCCTTTATTTATCAAAAATTTTACATATATAAATATTCTTAGACATTTTTGCATTTTACAAGGGTTTTGAGGAGTTCCGTTGTTGTCGCGGTACAGTTTGTCACACCACAAAGTCCAGCTGCTGCTAAGCCTTAACAAACAATTTCCTTTTCTTTATTTTTTTTTGTTTTTACCCCGTTTCTTTTTTTTTTTTTCCTTTAAATATAAAAACCAAAAAGCTCTAACTGATCACCTGAATCGACTTGTGATAAACTCTAAGGAGAGGAAGAGCTGCTCTCTCGGCTGTGCCGCTGCGGGAGCGGCGCGCGTGGGGCGAGCGGGGAAGCGCTTCCCCCCGTTTCTCACGGGTGGCGGGCGTGGGGGATGGCGGTGTCGCTCTCGGGTGGTTTTATTTTTGCCTCTTTTGTTTTGTTTTGTTCTTTTTGTAACGTTTTTTCGCCCGGTCAGTCCATGTCCACCTCCTCGCCGCCGGCGGGGCCGCAGTCCGATCTGTCCCTGGCTGTGCTGGCGTCCCGCGCCCGGACCGGCGATTTGGGACGGGGGAAGCTGCCGCCCTCCGCGGGGGCGGCCGCCGCCGGGTCACCGTGCGCGGCCGCGGAACGGGGCGAAGCGCCGGCCGGTGCGGGAGGCGCCGACCCCGCCGCGGCCGCCGCCGAGTCCGTGGAGCCGGGGCCGGGCTGGGCACCGGCGGGCACCGGCTCCGCGCCGCAGCCGGGCGGGCCGGGGTTGGCGGCTGGCAGCGGGGAGTCCCGGGGGGGCTGCCCGGCCTCGGGGCCCGGACTGGCCTTGAGGGCGGTCTGCGGGACGAGGAAGCCCAGGGGCTGGGTGATGGGGTAGAGCAAGAAGTGTCCTTTGCCGATGAGGGTGCGGGGGGCGCAGGGGGGGAGGCTGGGGAAGTCCGGGGCGGCTTTGCGGCGGGGGGGCGAGTCGGAGAGGAGGCTCTCCACGCTGAAGGGGTTGAGCTTGTGGAAGCTGCCGGCGCCGCGGGGCCCCCCCGCGCCCCCGCTGCTGTCCCCCGACGGGGCGGCCGCGCAGTCCTTGTCGGGCGGGCGCTGGAGCCGCCCGCTCCCGCTTCTTTGGCCGGGGTAGAAAGGCTCTGCCGTCTGGTCGCAGGTGCCGGGGGGCGGCTCGGAGGGGGCGGCGGCGGCGGGGGGCGGCGGGTGGAGCGGCGGAGGCTGCCCGCGGGGCTTGGCCTCGGGCGGGGCGGGCGAGAGGCCTCCCCCGCCGCCGCTGTCGCTGTCGGAGCTGGGCGTACTGTGGAGGGAAAGGCCGCTGGGCGAGTGCAGGTGGCGGCTTTGGCTTTTGAGGAGCTTCTTCTCGTGCTTGCGCTTCTTCTTCTCCATCTTCTCCAGCTCCTTGCGGGCGATCTCCTCGGGGTCCATAGGCTCCCCGCTGCACGTCGTGGGGTGGGAGTTGTGAGCCGGCCGCCCCGGGCCCTTCTTCGTGTTCTCTTTCTTTCTCCATTTGGCCCGGCGGTTTTGGAACCAGACCTACACACCGAACAACGAGAAGCAATTAAGACCCAGCGCACCGGCCCCCCGCGGTGGCCAGGGCGGGGAGGAGGGGGGGGGGAAGAAGCGCAGCTCTGGCCTCCCCCGTTCACCCCTCGAGGTGCCAGCAGCCCCCATCCACAAGACCTGGCGTCTGCAAGACGGAGATCAAGGGAAGGGGCAGGAAGAGATATCCACGCTCCTTAAACAGGGTAGAAAAAAAAAAAAGCAAAGGAGTGGGGGTACACACTCACGCACACACTGCACCCCGCCCGCACTGGCGCCGCAGGGAAGGGAAGGAATAACACAGGCACCCCCGGCCGAAGGGTACAGAAGCACCAGCCGGAGCCCCGGCCTGCGGGAACGAGCCCGATCCCTCCGCAGCAGCGCGCAAAATGCGATAAAGCACAGCACGATAAGCGGAGCGGGGCCTGGGCCTTCCGCCCGTCCCGAGTGCCGGAGCAGAGGGGTTGGATCAGCCCAAAAATGGGATTTGCTATACATCATGGGAGGGGAAAAAAAAAATAAAAATTAAATCCTCTCTGCTCCGGCCTGCGGCAGCGGTTCCCAGGCATCCGCGGCCGCCCAGCCCGCGGGGTACACGCGTCCCCTCCGCGCCCGGGAACCTTCGGCCCGCCGGGGCTGTCGGCAGCGCCGGTTCCCTGCCGGAGCCAGCGGCTCCGTTTGGTGCCGGAGCACGACCCCAGCTCGGGAGCACCGCGAGGATTCCGGCGACCAGATCCCTGCACTCCTTCCCCCGGCCGCCCCCGGGAGAGCCCCATCGGCTCCCGAGCCCCCGGGCACGGCGGAGAGGGAAAGGCGGCTCGGAAAGACACCGTGAGACAAAGCTGATGGAGGAACCGCGGCCAACGGCGTCAGCTCATCCGGGGGGAACGTCCCCGCCACCTGAGATGGGTTTAAGGACGCATTCCCCACACACGCAGCCCACGCGAAGCCTCCCAGCCCCGTCGCACCGCGCCGAGCCGCCCCGCACGCCCGCGGGCTCCCGGCCGGACGCGGAGCAGAGGCGCTGGCTCAGCCCCGCCGCCCGTTCACCACCGCGGTGTGAAACAGCGTCTGAAGATCCAAAAGCCGACCCGCGTCGCATCCGTATCCCCCGGACTCAATTTTTTTTTTTTTTCCAAGCATCAAACAGACGGTTCCCTCCCCATCCCGTACGGCCAAGGGCCTGAGCAGTTCGTTAAAATTAAGTTTTACAAGTTCCACACGCTCTCGATGCACCTACGAGCTTTATTGTCATCCTCCAGCGTACCCTGGCCCGTGATTAAGCCTCATATTTGCATGCTAGTTTTTCGCCCTTGGCTCACTTAAGAAAAATATTTATAGGGGAAAAAGAAGTTTAGGGAAAAAAAAAAAAAAAGGTTTAGGGGAAGCCAGGCTGGAATGTCACTCTTCGGGACTCGTTTGTAAAGATTAAAAAACAAATTAAGAGGGAATAAGAAAATAAATCAGCCAGGACAAATGCAAGGCAGGTAAACAAAAGGAGAAGGCCGGGAAGAGCGGGGCTGCGGGCCCCAGGGCGCGGAGCCCGTCCCGGAGAGGAGATGCGGGTCCGGCGGGGCCTCCCCGGGGACCGTTCGGCGCAGGGAGTGGGCAGAGGAGGAGGGGAGAGCACGACACACGGTTTTTACCTGCACTCTGGACTCCACCAAGTCCAGCCTGAGAGCCAGAGCCTCTCGCATAAACACGTCCGGGTAATGACTCTCATTAAACGCCTTTTCTAGCTCCTCGAGCTGCCAGCCAGTAAAATTGGTGCGGGTTCGTCTTCTTTTACAGCCAGGACTTTCTTTGTCCGGGTCACCTGAGTCTGAAAAGGCAGAAATACCCTCAACTCCCAGGAAGACAGGCCTTCTCCCCCCCCTCCCTGCCATTCACAGGAGCCTTAGAACTTTTGTGCTCGGCAGCGTTGGTAAAAGAGCGGGATTATACACACACCTGCGCTAAAAATGGGGAGGAACCCGATCTGCCCTCGCCTCCTCCGAAAATGTACTTTACAGAACATTTATTCCTGAAGGAAGCTCTCCACAGGCACTCAGCTGGCAGAGAGAGAGAGAGAAGTTCCAATATTTGCTCCAGCCACCAAAGGTTTCATTAAAAATAATAATTTTAAAGCCCCACCACCACCCCTTTCCCTTCCCCAGCACCCCTCCGGAGCACCTGCGTGGGCCGCAGCTCACGGCCCGGTGCCATGTGGGGCTCCGAGAGCACGGCGGCCCCCGGGCCCCCCACAGACCCCCGAGCACGGGCGGGTGTGGGGCTGGGGTGCTCACAGCCTCTCCGAGTACGTACACGTCCAGGTTGGGGATTTACAGCCCTAGCTGCACCTCTCCTCAGGTTTTCCTCCAGGTGTGGAAATTAATAATAATAATTTTTATTTAGTCGAGGTGCAGAGCGGGGCTGCTCCAGGATTAATAAAGAGGATGTTGGGGCGACGGAGTGTTTTATTAGCTGAACAATAGCGGTGCCACAGGCCGGTGGGGAGGGAAGGAAAGCGCTTCCCTTCCGCTAAATCATTAAAAAAAATAATTACCGCTCTTCATTCCCCAAACTCCAGCGATTCTCATTATTTATTTTCTAGTGGTTTGATTCGAGCCCCTACCCCAGAGAGGAAGTTTGGGCGAAGGCACCGGGCTGGGCCCGCTATTGTTCAGGGCACACGCGTGGTCCCGCGCCGGTGGGAACGAGGGATGCTCCCGGCGCTGGGCCCGGGCCCCCCGCCCCGTCCACCCCCTCGAAGGGGGAGGGGGCAGCACAGCTACCTCCCTCTCTCCAGACACCCCAATATCCGCAGCTATGATACTGGGGAGTGGGGGGGGCGCGGTGCTTTTCTTCCTCCGCGCTGGCACGCTCCGGGCGGGGAGCGGCGACCGGGGCCGGGCTGGGGAGGGGGCCGGGGCCGCTCCTACCTGCGAGCTTGAAGGGCTGGCTGTCCCCGCTCACCCCGCAGCCGGAGGGGATGAGCGGCGCCGGGTTGACCACGGAGGCGGCGCAGGAGCCGCTCAGTAATCCATCGATGGAGAAGGGGACGGAGGCGGCCGCCGACTGCAGCTGGTGCCCGGCCAGCTCGTAGACGTGGTGGTGACCGAGCGGGTAAGGGAAACCCACCATACCCCCGAACTGGGCATGGGGATGCTCCAGGATGCGGCTGTCCATCATGGGGGCGGCTCTAGCACGGGGGGTGCCGGCGGGGCTGGGGGCGCTGGCGGCGGGGCGGCTGGGGCCGGGGGTGCTGCTGCCGGAGGAGGAGGAGGCGGCGCGGCGAGGGGCTCATGCTGCAGGGCGCCCGGGCGCTTTAACTTTATCAACATCAGGCTCCCAATAATTAGCTTAGGCTGGGGGAATTTGGGACCAATAAGAAACGTTAATCGGTCCTGACGTCAGAGACGTGCCAGTGTGGGGAGCAAACGTTTTCCATATCGATTGCTAATTATACCTGACATCCAGCCTCAATAAACAATATCAGAGCTGTCACAACAAGACAAGGGGGGCTTTGATACGAACTCCAGCCCGAGGAGGGCGGCGGGGGCCGGGCGGGCAGGGGAGGGGGCGGGGGGGCGCGGAGGGGAACTCACGGATCTGCCTGATACCCGGTTAAATACTAAACAGCCGGAGTTACACACACACAGCCCCCCCCCCGCCCCCCCCCATCCCTCCAACCCAGCCTCTTCCCCCTTATCCCCTCCCCTCTCGAAATCACTAATAGATTTTCCTTTAAAACATTCACCAGCGTGTTGTGGGGATTTTTCACCAGAAATGCTCTACTCTCTGAACCTTTAAAGTGATGTTGCTCCAATTACAGAGAGACATTGAGCGGCAAATAGACTGATCCAATAATAGGAGATTCATCATCCGCTCTTTCCAGAGCTGTCACATTGAATTTAAAACTACAAGCCTTTTCATCTCCTCTCCGGCTCTATAACAGGGGAGAGGAGAGGGGGGCAGAGGGAAAAAATGGGGAGGGGGGGAAAGGAGAGGGGAAATATAAAAAAAAAAAAAAAAAAAAAGAGGAAGAGGCTTTTGCAGCGTTTAGAAGGAGATTTGAGTATATCAATCGAAATCATAATTAATGCAATCTCCTATCGATTCGGCCACCGACACCCCCCTCCCCAGCAGCAACCACAACCCTGGAATTGTAAGCGCGGCCACAACCAAGAGCAGCCTCTGCTCGTTCGAGAGGAGGCCAAAATATATAAATAAATAAATGAAATCAAACCCAAATAAAGTTCCCATCCCTCCCCTCTTACCACAGCCTCCCCCTCCCCTTCACCCCCGCGCGGGAAAAGCACCCCAGCGCATCCCCCGCGCTTCGCCCCGCCACTCATTAACAGCTTCCAAACGGCCGCCAAATTTGTCCTAATTAAATTACGTCCCCTTAGAAGTTTTCACCCAAATAAAACACTGATAGGTCCCCCAGTTAATAATTAAAGGGACCGTTCTCCGACAAGGCGAGGGGTTGGGGACCCCCAGTTTCGTGCCCTCTCCCGCAGAGCCAGCTTAGAAACACTTTCCAAAGCTCCTAAAAGGGGAAGGGGGGGGGAGACGGTTTCCGCCCCCTCCCATCCCCAGCCCACCGGGGCCCGAGCTCTCGGTCCCCTGGGCCAGGGGGTACTCAGGCAGGCGCCCCCCGGGAGGGGTCTCCCCCGACCGGCCCCGGCCACCGGGAAGGTAAGAAGGGAAGAGGAGCGCAGGGAGAAGCAGCGTTTGCGTTTAACAAAGAGGAGAGGGAGAGAAAGAGCCGGGCTGGAAAATCAAACAGGGGAAACTCTTTAAATCTTCCTGGGAGGTTCGTGCGGAATTAAATCCTTCGAGTCGGGGGGTGGGCAGAGAAAGGGGAGGGGGGGGGGAATAAAAATAAGTAGGAAGGGAAACGAGAGAGAGAGGAAGGGGAAAGAGGGAGAGACACTTTATCTCTGGAAAACATACAAATAGATTTTCCAGTTATAAAATACCCCGTCAAGATGATACATTTCCTAGTGCTGGTTTGTGTGGGTATGAGAGAGGGGGAAGCTAAAATTGAAATAAAAAGGAAGTCGAGTCTCTAATCTATGTTGTCTGTCCGGAGCTGTATTTATTCACCTAATTGAATGCCATACAATATACTGCTGTATTATTGCTGTTCCCTCCCTCCCCCCTATAGATTAGTTTAATTATGGTCTCCCTGTCTCTGTTTAGAGCCAAAAGGTAGCTTGAATTCGGACTACGCAGCCCTAACAGAAATAAGAAAATGATGGGGTTGGTATTAATTCTGGGGTCAAGGGCTTCACTTTTCACCATAATTTAATTTCTTTCTCTATAAATACTAAATGTAAACTGTGTCCACTGGACCAAATTTTGCCTGTAGCAATAAATGCCTCATTTTCTGTCGGATTTCAGGAGAGGAATGCGAGGGGGACGTGTTTCTGAATACAGAATGGTAATCAATCCAGCCCAGAATAAGAGAGGGGGGACTTTTCTCTCTCTCTCTCTCTCTCTCTTTATTATAATGAATTAATTC